>NC_044567.1:64936335-64977629 GCF_007565055.1 Rhinopithecus roxellana | reverse complement strand
ACAGTGAAAATCAATCATATTTGATAATTTGGGTAACAATAAATAATTCTGTGTACAGTAAAATGTAATGCATTTAAAATCAGATTTTTCTTTGAATTTCCCTCCGGTAGAAATTGAAAAGCGTTTACTTAAAATTCTTCATGCTCCATTTCTACCTCAGGAAAATTGGTATAATAAAAGTTACCTAAGTTTTCTTTTTGTAAAAGCATTTGTGGAAAAAATCTGTACAAATTTTTACTATTATTATCAGTATCAGGTTCTCTATGCATTGTAACAGTCTATATATATATATATATATTATAAATAATAAGTGGCCTCCTTTTTGGACTTAATGAAAGCTTGTGAATCTGGGCAGTGGTTGAACTATTTTCTGCATGTCAGGCAGAATTCCAAGAATATTCAGCAGTAGCCTCAGTCTTGAGTAAGCCCCTCCCTTTGGAATGTGTCTGGAACTAGTAAATACAAATGGAAATTGATTCCTGTGATTATATTGTGTAATATCATTGAACTTAAGATAGGAAAATCATCTAGGTGGACCTGACGTAGTTGGATTAATGTCAATCAGTTGGTATAAAATTTCAGTTTTGTGAGATTAATAAATTCTAGAGATCTGCCGTAATGCATTATCTCTATAGTTCATAATACTGTATCGTACACTTGAAAATGTTCAGCGAGTAGATCTCATCTTAACCATTCTTACCACAATTAAACAAATTATTTTTAAAAGCAGAGAATGTTCTCTGGCTGATGCTAGCAGGGGAATGGGAAATGTAAACCTAAGAGTAGTAATGTTAAAACACTGGTAAGTAATGAATTCCTCTAAATTCCCCTGACTCATATTCCTCTTCATTATAAAATTGCAAAATTTTTCACCAGCCAAAATCACCTAAGTTTCATTCATTTAACCAAATCAAAGACCAAAATTAAAGAGTGAGTTAAAAGCTGTGTGTGGTGTCTCATGTGCTGCACATATCCTTAAAAATAGTGTTGAGATCTATATTTAGAAAGGTGCACTAATTTTTCACATACTCCTCCTAGTTGTGATATTGGCTTGATAAAGATTGATTATATGTATGATATCTGTTTTTTCCCTCTGTGGATCCTTATCTTAGATATTTTAAGCCCTTGTTTTCCCTTTCAAATTAAACTGAGAGTATGCTGGGTTTATCTTTGATGTCCAGTCCTATAAGTTTACTTTGTTATTTCTAGCAAATACTTTTTTTTTTTTTTTTTTTTTTTTTTTTGCAGGGGGTGACGAGGGGTAAATACATCCCTCTGCAACAAAGCCATCTGGAAATCCTGGTAAGGATGTAAGATGTTCACTTGTGTTTTTTATAAATCTTTATAATTACCTTGTGAACAATGCAAAGAAGTAACTTTCTACTTCAGGAGACATAAAGTTTAGGTAAAGTTCAGAAAGTCCTCACATATCAAATATAAGACTTGCAAGGAACCTAAATAAATCTTTTGGTTTTGGCTTTTCTTATTGTAAAATATGACATCATATCGGTTTACCAATGATACAAGGGAATTTCAGAGAGGTTAAATCAGACTTTTCACTGCTGCTGTATCGTATGATGTAGAGAGTGGAAAGTAAAGGATAGAAATGACATACTGTGATTATTAAAAAAAAAAAAAAAATCTGCAACAACACACAGAAAGTCCAGAAACCTGTGCCATTGTGGCAGTATTTAAAACAACGTGATGATCATCTGTGTACCTATCTTTTGCAAAATCCTGTGCTAAGTACAGAGCGTAGTAAGATAAAGATGAATACAAATAGACCCTTGTTCCAACAAGTTCATTGGCATTAGGATAAAATAAATCAGCATGATGACTCAATTATTTGATAGCAAGTGATAAATGACCTGCGAGAGAGAAAACAGGCAATAAGTTCAGAGTTAATTTGGAACAATTCTTGCTACAGTGGCCAGGAAAAGACTCAAGGGAAAAGGAAAATTTGGTATAGTGCCATGAAAGTCAGAAAAATAATAAATAGAGAAGAATGAAAGTACCCATGAACAAGTTAACTTCTTGACCACTATCTCTATTTCCTTAGTAAAGTATTAGATTCTTCAGGCTAATGTGTCACTTAAGGAGAAAGACTTTTCATTGACAGGAATCATTATAATGAGATCATGTTTTCTGATTTCTCAATAGTCTGTCTTAATATTTATGATATCTTGTGTTTATTTTTCACACAACAATGATGTTTCTCCTCTATTTCCAGAATAAGAAGTCTGTGAAACTCATCATATAACAATGATGACAATAATAATACCAAACAAGTAGCATGGATTTACTACACACCAGCCTTTCTTTGAGCTAAGCACTCTACATGAATTCTGTCTTCATGTATTTAAACAACACCTGGGCTTTGAGAATTTTAAGACTTTAGCAATGTTGATGCTGCAGTTAGGTCTCAAATCCAGTATTTCTGAGAAGAACACAAGCCATGCCCTCAATACTTTTATAAATAAGGCTATTTAATTTGAATACCTGTGGGCCTCTCTGAAAAACGGGTAAACTTAAGAGATAAAAAAAAGTAAAAAATAATCCAGTCCAGTGGTTTTCTAACTACTGTAGGGAGCAGGAAAGGGAGAAATGCATTGGCAAGAGCCCAGATTGAATCATGTTTCATGACACAGATTTATCCATGTTACTCCCACATGCAAGTCACATCCATTCTCTCCTATGGTTTCCACAAATCTCATCCCAGTACGTATCAGATCAAAGTCCAATAATCTCATCATTTCAATCAATTTCTGGCACAGATAATGTTCCTGAGTGTAACTACTCAAGTACAGTTCCTGGGATACAAATTCTTTTTATTTTCAGACATATGAAGAGCCTCACCACTATGTAATGGCAGGGAAGGCATAGGATATGAGTTAAAAACCATCTAGTTTAATAATTGAGAAATAGGAAGCAAAAATAAGCCCCTATTTAATAACAGATCTGAAATCCATTTAAAATAAGGTTGAAAATTCCTTATTAGAGCCCTAGGCTTAAGATCAATTCTCCATGGTTTTCCACTCCACCTTCTGTTCTCTTGGTTCTAGCTTCTGGGTCATCTTTCCTTTTATAAAAGTGAGCATGCCCACTGGGCGTAGTGGCTCACGCCTGTAATCCCAGCACTTTGGGAGGCCTTGGCTGGAGGATCACAAGGTCAGGAGATCAAGACCATCCTGGCTAACATGGTGAAACCCTGTCTCTACTAAAAATACAAAAAAATTAGCCTGGCGTGGTGGTGGTCACTGTAGTACCGGCTACTCAGGAGGCTGAGGCAGGAGAATGGTGTAAACCCGGGAGGTGCAGCTTGCAGTGAGCCAAGATTGTGCCACTGCACTCCAGCCTGGGCGACAGAGCCAGACTCTGTCTCAAAAAAAAAAAAAAAAAAAAAAAAATGTCAGCATGTGTTTCCATCTGAGCAGGTGATCGGTGTGCTTTCTGCCAGTAGAATTTTGGGGACTCCACAGTCTCCTTTTATTTTGTACTTTTTCTGTATCATTCAGTCCAACCTTCTGAAATCATTTTCTCAAAGACCTTATGGATCTCTTGCAGATTTCAATGAAGTTTAATTCATTAGGCAAAAGTCGCAGCAACAGTTATTTTTGAGATAATTTCTCCCTACTTGTTCAAATTGCTGAAGGACAAGGCTTTCAATCTTGAGGCTGATTGAGAGACTGAGAGAAGCTTGTTAGTTATATTATCAATTTAATTATAGATCATTTGTGTGACTAAATACTCTGACCTTTTGGTCTTTCTGAGGTCATAGTAAAATAATTTATAGTTGCTCCCTTAGGTCTGCTCCATGCCATACTTTTGGAAGACATTTCTGCACTTTAGCTTCATTGCCTTCTGAAAATAATTTGTATTTTTAAAACCATCAAGATATGGCGTTTTAAACTTTTTTTAAAGTTATTCTCTCAGATTATCTCTCTCCTTTCATATTTTACTATATCTAGCAAGAAAAATAAAATGAGTTGGTACCTTCCACACTTTGCTTGAAAATCTCCTTAGCTAGATAAATAAGTTCATCTTAACACTTTTTTCTATCCACATAACTGCAAGAAGCAATTTTGCTAAGCTTTCTGTCACTGTATTACAAAGATTCCTCAATTGATTTTTGAACCCTCAAGAGCAGCGTCCTAAAGTCCATACTTACATTAACATGTTCAAGGCAACTTAGAATACTCCTCAAAAGCTTTCCAGAATTTTCTCATTGCTCAATTCTAATGCTACCATCACGATTTTAGATATTTGTTACAGCAGGACCTTCCAAGTACCAAAATGTGTATTAGTTTTAAATTGTTGTGTAACAAATCACCACAAATATAGTAGTATAAAAGAGCATCCATTTCTTATCTCATTCTTTCTGTGAGTCAAGAATCTGAAAAAGTCTTACTTTAGTCTTTTGATTTGAATTTCACAAAGTGGCAATTAAAGTGTCAGCTAGGGCCAGGATTTCATCTGAATTCTAGATTTAAAAAGGATCTGCTTTCCCATTCATGTGGTTATTGGCAGCATTGCACTCTATGTCACTGTAGGATTCACGGTAAACACATTGTTGATTCCTTTAGTTTATTTTGGTCTTTGCTCAGGTGTTACCTCATTATAAAAGGTTTTAGAAATTACCCCATCTAAAACATGTTTCCTAATAGTTTTTATCATTTTATGCTGCTTTTTTTTTCATTCATAGCACTCACCACTTCTTTCCATCGTATTATAGTTTAACTTATCAAATTATTTATCATGTATATTTACCTATCAGAAAGTGAATTCTGTTAGGGTAGGGTTTTATTGTTGTTTTAGTGGTATTAGTTCATTGCTTTTGGTCTTACCTTCTAAGAGGATGGCTCTCACATTCATATGATTTGGCTGTATCTCCACCCAAATCTCATGTTTAATTGTGATCCCAGGGTTGAAAGTGGGGCCTAGTGCGAGGTGAATGAATCATGAGGGTGATATCTAATGGCTCAGTCCCATCCCCCTAGTGGTGTCTCATGATAGCGTTCTCATGAGATCTGGTTGGTTGACAGTGTGTAGCACCCCATTGCCCTTCATGGAATCTCTCTCTCCTGCTGGCCATGTGAAGATATACCTGCTTCCCCTTTGCCTTCTGCCATGATTGTAAATTTCCTGAGGCCTCCACAGCTATGCCTCCTGTGCAGCCTGTGGAACTCTGAATCAAGTGAACCTCTTCTCTTTTGAATTACCCAGTCTCCATTAGTTCTTTATACCAGTGTAAGAATAAATACACAAATGCCATGGATGCAAAACTATTTATTGAATGCATAAATAAAAATTAGTCTCCCAATTTTGTGAAGCAGGTTCATTTTGCACTGATTACCAACATGTCCTGCAAGACAGAACACTCACACTCACAAGCTACATGAAATTGATTTATTAGTTACAAATACACCATAAGGGACAACAGAAACCTAAGATTCATTGTGAGCTTGTCCCCCAAGGCTGTGAAAAGCATTCTGGGGAAAATGGAGTCTCATCTGTGCATGCCTCATTTGCACCACAGCTGAGGGACACCAGAAAGCAGCCCACCCTAGCTTTTATTCCCTGGAGCAGGTAGCTTCCTGAACTAAAGCAATTAATGACATCCTGTTTCTAGGGGGCATGCAACCAGTCCCCTACCATCTTAAAATATTGCATTCTCAGAATGTTTTACAATTATTCTTGAGAGTTGCAAGCAGGAAATGAGACAGAAATGGGTCTGTCCAAGGCCAGTAACAGAATTTTCCTGCAGATGTTTGGTTAGTGAATTATTAGATAAAAACTAACAAGAAAATACTTAAAAATTAAAAAAAAGAATGTTCCTGTATTAAAATTAAGTAAATTTAGCCAGTTGTATTTGGAGGTAAATTTATAGAAATACATCCCATTATTTTTTAAGGTAGAGTATTACAAATATTTAATAAAAATGGTTAAATGAAGAAGAGACATAAATTATTATTAATAAACCTGTTAGTTGTGAAAAAACATATTTGGCCTTTATAAAATACTTTATATCTTAAAGTACATTCACTATCCTTGAACAAAAGAAGTCAACTATTATGTATTCAGATTTTACTAAATTCTCTTAGCACAAAATACAAAAGATGTACCCAGGAACACAAATGGGTAGTAAGGAGTCTAGAAAAACAAAACAAAACACAAAATTTGCAGTGTCTATCAGCAGATAGCTAGCATATGAGTTCATTTAAAATTCTTTAGTTTTCTGTATTTTAAAATTTTGTATTAAATTATTATACATCAAAGTTTATTAATCATATACAATACCTAAATACCTATGTTTCCTTCACATTGCACTTAATTTCTGTAGGGCACATATGCCATTTAAACACTGAATTGTGCTCATGTATGTATGTATTTGTGTTTATGGATGTATAATTGATTAAAAAATCCTGAGACATGATAGCAGATGTAATAATAATTTCTGTATTTAGACAATAGCCATTTTTTTAGTCTTTTGACAGAGTACAGCATGCCCACCATTCTAAAATTTGAAATTTATTTTATGAGATATCTAAGTATAAAATAGTTAGTGTTAAAAAATACCTGCAGCAAACACTTTGAACCTGTGAACTAATAATATAACTTGACAATAAAGTTTTTGTTAGCCTTTTTTCTAGTCAGTGGTCAACAATATTAATCAGTTCCAGTGTTTTATGGAAGCAATGACAAAAGCAATGCATTTAGTGTGCAAATTTCATTCACTTTTCTTTATTAGAAGCTTGTTTAATATTCTGGCTCAAGTGGAAGACCATTCATGACAAAATGGATAGTAAGTAGGATGACACGTTTCCAGTTTGGACTGTTATGCTGCCTTGTTGGATAAACTTTTGAACACTTAACCTGTCTGGTTTTAAATGGCTTCCCCTTTTAATAATGGCATCAGACTGGTTGTACTATATATTTCCTTCCTGCTCCATTATTGTAAGCATTCATAGAAATATTTATTCTTTCTGAATTAAATCCTATTTGGCAATTATACTCAATGACTCATGGAGTATAGTTTAAAATAGATTTTTATTTGAAACAGGAAAAACTTGAAACATTCTAGCACAGAACCATACTGGTTTCAAATTACATTTCCATATGGAATTAGGTCACTAGTTTTAGTAAGACATTTCAATATTTTTGGACATATCATCACCTTTGAATTAAACAGCAAATTAAAACTCTCTGGAATAATTCATTTTATATGTGAGGATATTAAAACCATAGTAAGTACAAATAACGTCAGAATCATGTTAAAGAAGTCAGAGCCTTTTTAAAGTTGAGAAACCCACAACATAATTATTAACTTTTCTAAGCATAGATGAAGAAAAGTGGATAGTAGAATTAGGTTTGAAAAAAAGTCAGGACAGTTATCCAATAAGAGATTTTGCTTCCTGATCATCAATGTAAATTCTCAGTATAGGAGTACAATAAAACTCCCAACATCTTAACTTACATTTGTCATGTGGGAAGTGACATACAGATATTAAGTTGTTTGTGTTTTAAAATAGAGCTGAAGCTTTACTCCATTCTAAGTAACTGATGCTATTTTGAGTAGCGAATTTCCATATTTAAGTTTCTCTTTATTTTTCACAATTAGAAGTATTGCGTACAGGCTCATCTAAATAACATTTGGTTGTGATCACTAAAAAAGTTAAAATCAGCATTATTAATAGTGGTAACTTCTTTAATATCACATATTGAAAGAGGTATTTTAATTAATGTATTATCAAGTGACAGATATGAAATCAAAGTAGATGGAATTGAAAGCAGGGCAGGGCAGCAGGGCAGGGCAGGGCAGCGCAGGCAGGGCAGCAGGGCAGGGCAGGCAGCAGGGCAGGGCAGGGCAGCAGGGCAGGGCAGGGCAGCGGCAGGCAGCAGGGCAGGGCAGCGCAGGGCAGCAGGGCAGGGCAGGGCAGCAGGGCAGGGCAGCAGGGCAGGGCAGGGCACAGGGCAGGGCACGGCAGGGCAGGGCAGCAGGCAGGCAGGGCAGCAGGCAGCAGGCAGCAGGGCAGGGCAGGGCCGCAGCAGGGCAGGGCAGCAGGGCAGGGCAGCAGGGCAGGCCAGGGCAGCAGGGCAGGGCAGCAGGCAGCAGGGCAGGGCAGGCAGGGAAGCAGGGCAGGCAGGGAAGCAGGGCAGGGCAGGGCAACAGGGCATGCCACGGCAGGGAAGCAGGGCAGGGCAGCAGGTCATAATCATTCATTTCATTAATCATTCAGGCTTCATCATCATTTCATTCAGTCAGGTCATTTCCATTTCATTCATCATTTCATTTCATCATTTGCATTTAATCATCATTTCTTTCATCATTGGGCATTTCATCATTTCATTTCATTCATCATTTCATTTCATCATTTCATTTCATTTCATTCATCATTTCATTTCATTCATTCATCATTTCATTTCATTTCATCATTTCTTTTTTTTTTTTTTTTTTTTTTGAGACAGAGTCTCGCTCTGTCGCCCAGGCTGGAGTGCAGTGGCGGGATCTCAGCTCACTGCAAGCTCCACCTCCCGGGTTCCCGCTATTCTCCTGCCTCAGCTCCCAAGTAGCTGGGACTACAGGCACCGCCACCTCGCCTGGCTAGTTTTTGTATTTTTAGAGAGACGGGGTTTCACCATGTTAGCCAGGATGGTCTCGATCTCCGACCTCGTGAGAGCCCGGCTCGGCCTCCCAAAGTGCTGGATTACAGGCGGGAGCCACCGCGCCCGGCCAGCAGCAGGCAGGGCAGGGCAGGGCAGCAGGGCAGGGCAGCAGGGCAGGCAGGGCAGCAGGGCAGGCCAGGGCAGCAGGGCAGGGCAGAGGCAGGGCAGGGCAGCAGGGCAGGCCAGGGCAGCAGGGCAGGGCAGGGCAGCAGGGCAGGGCCGGGCAGCAGGGCAGGGCAGGGCCGGGCAGCAGGGCAGGGCAGGGCAGCAGGGCAGGGCAACGCAGCAGGGCAGCAGGGCAGGGCAGGGCAGGAGCGCAGGGCAGGGCAGGGCAGCAGGGGAGGCAGGGCAGCAGGGCAGGGCAGGCAGGGCAGCAGGGCAGCAGGGCAGGCAGCAGGGCAGGGCAGGGCAGCAGGGCAGGGCAGCAGGGCAGGGCAGGGCAGCAGGGCAGGCCCGCAGGGCAGGGCAAGGCAGCAGGGCAGCGGGCAGGGCAGCAGGGCACGGGGCAGGAGGGCAGGCAGGGCAGGGCAGCAGGGGCAGGGCAGGGCAGCAGGGCAGGGCAGGGCAGCAGGGCAGGGCAGGGCAAAGCAGGGCAGCAGGGCAGGGCAGGGCAGCAGGGCAGCAGGGCAGGGCAGCAGGGCAGGGCAGGCAGCAGGGCAGGGCAGGGCAGGGCAGCAGGCAGGCAGGGCAGCAGGGCAGGGCAGCAGGGCAGGGCAAGGCAGCAGGGCAGCAGGGCAGGGCAGCAGGGCACGGCAGGGCAGGAGGGCAGGCAGGGCAGGGCAGCAGGGGCAGGCAGGCAGCAGGCAGGCAGGGCAGCAGGGCAGGGCAGGGCAAAGCAGGCAGCAGGGCAGGGCAGGGCAGGGCAGCAGGGCAGGGCAAGGCCAGCAGGGCAGCAGGGCAGGGCCGCAGGGCAGGGCCGCAGGGCAGGGCAGGGCAGCAGGGCAGGCAGCAGGGCAGGGCAGGGCAGCAGGGCAGGCAGGGCAGCAGGGGCAGGGCAGCAGGGAGGGCAGGGCAGCAGGGCAGGGCAGCAGGGCAGGGCAGGGCAGCAGGGCAGCCGGGCAGCAGGGCAGGGCAGCAGGGCAGGGCAGGGCAGGGCAAAGCAGGGCAGCAGGGCAGGGCAGCAGGGCAGCAGTGCATCATGCATCAGTCATTGCAGCAGTTGGCAGTCATCATGGCATTGCATCATTTGCATTCAGCAGGTCATCATGCAGTGCAGGTCACAGTGGCATTGCAGGTGCACCAGGCAGCATTTCATCAGTGCATGTTGCAGCAGTGCAGGGCAATGCATTTCAGGGCAGTGCAGGCACAATGTCATTCAGCATGGCATGTCATTCATCATCAGGTCATCAATTTCATCACATTCATCATGCAGCATTTCATTCATTTCATTCATATTTCATCATTTCATTCATTTCATCATGTCACTTCAGTGCATTTCATGTCATTCAAATCATTTCATCATTGCAGTTCATTTCATTTCATCATTTCATTTCATTTCATCATTTCATTTCATTTCATTTCATCATTTCATTTCATTTCATCATTTCATTTCATTTCATCATTTCATTTCATCATTCATTTCATTTCATCATTTCATTTCATTTCATCATTTCATTTCATTTCATTTCATCATTTCATTTCATTTAATCATTTCACTTCATCATTTCATTTCATTATTTCATTTCATTTCATTTCATTTTTGAGACGGAGTTTCACTCTTCTTGCCCAGGCTGGAGTGCAATGGCGTGATCTCAGCTTCACCGCACCCTCTGTCTCCCGGGTTCAAGCGATTCTCCTGCCTCAGCCTCCTGAGTAGCTGGGATTACAGGCATGCGCCACCATGCCCAGCTAATTTTGTATTTTTAGTAGAGATGGGGTTTCTCCATGTTGGTCAGGCTGGTCTCGAACTCCCAACCTCAGGTGATCTGCCCGCCTCAGCCTCCCAAACTGCTGGGATTACAGGCGTGAGCCACCGCACCCAGCCTTCCCCTTCTTTATTGTGTTCTTAAGTTCTCCCTTGGCCTCGTTTTCATTTCTAGGTCAGCATGGCTTGGGATGGGACAAGGTAACCTGAAATGCTGCATGTGGGCAAGAATATGTGTAGACACACACAGCCCACAGGCTCTGCTGCCCTGTATTGCTGAGGCTGTGGCCATGGCATCACCCCATTGAGCAGTAAACATGAAAAGCAATCTGATGGCTGGGGGCAGTGGCTCACATCTGTAATCCTAGCACTTTGGGAGACCAAGACAGGTGGAGTGCCTGAGGTCAGGAGTTCGAGACCAGCCCGGCCAACATAGTGAAACCCTGTCTCTGCTAAACATAATTAGCTGGGTGTGGTGGTGGGCACCTGTAATACCAGCTACTCAGGAGGCTAAGGCAGGAGAATAGCTTGAACCTGGAAGATGGAGGCTGCAATGAGCCAAGATCATGTCCCTGCACTCCAGCCTGGGCGATAGAGCGAGACTCCATCTCAGAAAAAAAAAAAAAAAAAAAGCAATCTGCCTACCACTGGGTGGAAAACCTGCTAGAGTCATCGGGACCTTTGAAAACAGGGAGCTAGTCCAAGCCACACACGCAAAGGGCGAAGGGCAGGAAGTCACTCACATCTCCTGGGCTCAGACCCAGGCCTGGGCACTGATAATGGCAGGGGTGCAGCAGGACACGCCCTGGCATGGACAAGGCAGGCCCTGGAGCCAGAGTGAGGGACAAATGAGGTCAGCCTCATAGGGACACAACAGGGCTGCTCCCAGTGCAAGCCAGGATTGGCCAGCAGGAGGGGATGTCCTCACCAGGCAGTATCCTGGTAGGCCCCTAGCTGGGCTCTCTAATGCCCACCCTGGGGCAGGTGGGAGGACATTCTAAGTAATGGGAGAATCAGAGCCATGAGCACTGCATTTATTTTGGGTGTCCCAGTCTCAGGGGTTCAGGTGGCACTGCCCACTCCTGTGGAAAAGCAGGGCACTGAGGACCCAAGGCAGCCAGTTGACTCTTCTGCGCCCTCTGGTGACCAGTGCAGAGGGACGCATGCCCTCAGAACCACCAGGCAAAGGCCAGCATGGATGAGGGAGTCCCTTCCCCCAGGAAGGAGCATCCCCTGGAAACCAGCACTGCTGCCTGCCTGGGTCGACTGGACAAGGACTTTAGAAGGCTAAAAATTGGTACCCAGGAAGCAAACAGCCCTTTGCAAACCTTCCTGTCCAGTGGACAGATGATCACTGCCCTCTCTAGCCCAGCTGGGGGACCCAGACAGGACTTCCAGCTGTTGTTGGCAGCTATTCCAAGGGCCCTCCTCCTCCCTGCCCCTGCAAACAGACATGCATCCATACACATTTCTTAGGCAAAAAGAAAAATATCATGAGAAGCATTAAGACACACATCCTTTCCCCTTTAGTAATCTGAAATTGTACAGAAAGCATGGCTATGTTTTGGGGAGGGCTCAAACACATACCATTCCCTCCACTTCAGTGTGCTGCACCCCCTCACCACCACAGAACACCCTCCCAGCCACCACCCAACTACACCAGCTCTGTAAACAAACGCTGGCTCTCGAGTGCCTTCTAATGGAGTTGGTACTGCTCTGCTAGGCCAGCAGCAAATGGCCATCAGAGATGTGGCCTGGGTCAGCATTGTCCCTCCTGGTGCAGGCCATGGTTTTATCAGAGCACTGACCACCACCCTGGGACACTGTAACAGGTGACCATAGGAGACTTGTGCCTGGAGAACTTGGGGCCACTGTGGTAGGACAAGCAGCTGTTCTGGAGCTGGACACTCCTAGGATTCGAACCCTGGCTTGCTGTCTGCTCTCTGGGGTGTCTCAGCCTGTCTCCCACCTCCCTGGGACTGTTTCCTCCTGGGTGAATTGGGAATTTCATGTGTGGCATCATCTCACGGGGTGAGGTGAAGACTCAACGAGGCACTACCTGGGTTCCACGGGTCTCTCCCCTGGGGCGTATCTGCCCCCTGTGCAAGCCAGTTTCTGCTGAATTACCCAGCCAGCTTTGCCAAACCACCTGGCTTTCCCTCCAGAAGACTCCAGGCAAAAAAACGGGGTTAAAGACCTACCCCTTCTGAGCTCTGTTTTCGACTGTCTAGTGCAGAAGCAAGTCCTCCGACAGCCTGAGGATCCTCATAGGTTACCCTGGAGATGAAGAAGCAGCACAAGCAGAGTTAATTTTCCTCCAGTGGTCATGGAGGGGTGGGGTAGTGGCTTGTAATCACTTCTGTCCTATGGTCCTTCCTCAGATGTCCTTGGAAAAACATTTCCTGAGACCTTGACATTGAGCAGAGGCTAAGGGCTCATGTTGTCTGTCTCCCTGCAGTGGACGCTAGGAGGCCTGGGTCCTAGCTCAGGCTGAGCCACTAATCTCTGTGATCTTAGATTTTGTGCATCTAAATATCCCTGTCTTGAGTAACAACACTGAGCATCTCTGAAGCTCAATGTCAGGGTGTCAAAGTGCCCTAATACTCCTCAAAGGGGACATAAAGTAACATTAATTCTTATTTTAAAAGCAGCAGCCTCAGTGGCATTTGACAGGGAAGGTAGTCTCTGGGACCTGGGACTGTCATTGATTAGGGGAGGTCTTCCTCCACTCCCTGACTCCTTTAGCTACATCTGTTTTACAAGCAACTTTCGCTGGTGAAGGGTACATGGGACCTTGGGTTTCTGCTTACCCCGCTGAGTGCACCAAGATGCTGGGTCCCTGGGAAAGGTGGGAAAAAGTGTGTCTCACCCGCCTTTAGGCTGAACAGAAAGCTCAAAACATGTACAGCGCCTCCCTGAGATACAGGGGATTCTCTCTTTTGGAATCAACTCCCTGAATTCCAGATGGCTCATCCTAGCCAGAGCTGCTATCAGAGGAGCCTCTGCCCTGACCACTTATTTTAGTCAGGAAAATCTTGCTGTAAGGAATGGGTTTACCCTGCATGGCTGCACCCTCCTGCTTCCAAGCTTCTCCTGTGGATGAGGGGCCAGGCAGGGTGGTGTCTGCAGCAGCAGCAGCATAGGGAAGAAAGAGAAGAGTGGTCTTTTACAACTGACAGGAGAAATCATACTCCAATCAACCCCAAGGGCAGGAGAGTTTGTGTTTAGGAGGGGCAGTGGGCAGTTAGTGTTTATTCAGTATCTGCATCTAATGCCGAGTCCTTACAGCCATGCTTTAAAGTTCCTGGCCATCCTAGACATGGTAAATAAATGACTTTTTGTGCTGGCCTGTGACCAGGCATGGGTCAATCCCCCCAATAGCTTTAGAAAGCCACTAGAAGGGGCCCCACATACGTCTTGCGCTGCTCAGCCAAGGAGTTTCCTCTCGTCTGGGCAAACATGTCAAAGCTGTCACGGGGATTACATTGCTGGAGTGAACTGAGGGTGCCACTGACGCTCTCTGTCCCCAAGTCTGTGGCAACAAAACAAATGGGTGGCAGATGAGAACAAAATGTAGATTGTAGATCTGATGAAGGGCCCGCGAGCTAGGATGCCAGCCGGGCAGGTTTAGGGTTCATGGAGAGGGTAGGGCGGGACTTTTCCTTGGTACTTTACCCAGTGTACCACATGCCGGAGGAGCCAGGGTGGGCCAGATGGGGGACGGGACACCCACTGCCCCCCCAAACTGCTCAAGGAGGCGAAAGGGTCATAACAAAAGGGAGACTGCTGGGGTGACAAGGCAGGGACTGGCGCCAGTGCACCTGCAGATTTTCCATAATGCCCTTCTCGTTTGGGCTCCTCATTAACTCAATCACAATGTCCAAGGACCTGGGACATCTATTTATTCAGCAAATATTTCTTAGGCACCCACCATGTTCAGAGCTAGATCTTGAGTAGACCAAATTGAATCTGATATGGTCCTCAGCTTCAAGAAGTTCAGAGTGGGTGAGAGATAAGCCACAGCAGTGCTTGGCTTGAGACATCAGGAAAGACTCAAAACCAACACAGGAGGGGTCTGTAAGGATAAGGGGGAGGATGCTATGGGGAGAACAGGAAAGGCAGACACAAAGGCACAGGGTTTGGAGGCCAGGTTGTGTGAAGTGAACAGTGCTCGCAGGAAGAGATTTGTGGAGGAAGTGGCTGGTAATACCTCAAATGCCAGGTAAAGGAGTGGGTGGGAAGACACTAGACTTTTTTTTTTTTAAGAGACAGAGTCTTACTCTCTTGGCATGATCATGGTTCACTGTAGCCTTGACCTCCCAGGCTCAAGTGATCCTCCCACCTTGGCCTCCCAAGTAGCTAGGACTAGAGGCATGTGCCACTGTGCCCAGCTGTTTTAAAATTATTTTGTAGAGACAAGGTCTCGTTATGTTGCCCTGGCTGGTCTCAAACACCTGGCCTCAAGTAATCTTCCCACCTCGGCCTCCCAAAGTGATGGGATTGCAAGTGTGAGCCACCACCCTTGGCAGACACTACACATTTTTTTTTTGAGACAGGGTTTCACTCTGGATGCCCAGGCTAGAGTGCAGTGGCACGATCTCAGCTCACTGCAGCTTCGATCTCCTGGGCTCAGGAGATTCTCCCACTGCAGCCTCCTGAGTACCTGGGACTACAGGTGTGTGCCACCACTCCCAGATAATTTTTTGTATTTTTAGTAGAGATGAGGTTTTGCTATGTTGCCCAAGCTGGTCTTGAACTCCTGGACTCAAGCAATCTGCCTGCCTTGGCTACCCAGAGTGCTGGGATTACAGGCATGAGCCACTATGCCTGGCCTACTAGATCTTTTTTAAGAAGAGAGGTAGCAGAATCCAATTTGATTTTTTTTATTTTTTATTTTTTTGAGATGGCATCTTGCTCTGTTGCCCAGGCTGGAGTGAAGTGGCATGATCTCTGCTCACTGCAATTTTTAGTAGAGATGGGGTTTTGCCATGTTGGCTAGGCTGGTTTCGAACTCCTGACTTCAGGTGATCCACCCTCCTCGGCCTCCCAAAGTGCTGGGATTACAGGCATGACAATTCAAATTTTAAGTATTAAATCTGGCCGTCATGTATGCTGGACTGACTGAAGGCAGAGACATCTGTTCCGATACAGAAAGAGTGGCTATAAATATATGAAATATTGAGAAGCTAGAATTACAGCAACTGATAGCCACTAGAAGTTTAACTCAAGTCAAATAAAAGGAAGGTACACAGAGAAATATTTTTTAAAAAGGAAGCAGAAAAGCAAGACAGAGGATAGAATTTTGAGGGTCGTGCTTATTCTTTCAATGTTTTAATTTCATTTGTTATAAATTGGTATCATTCAGTATAACCAATGTGCTAGAGTCATATACACACTTTGAATGTACAAACTAAATGAACTGTGGAAAGTAGAAAGTGGTGAGTTTCTTTTAAGTTCCAGACAATGGACTGCTTTAGGCTGATGGTACAGTTAAAGGAGAGCAAATATTTCAGTGCTGCTACCTCCTGTTTCCAAGCCCTCTGTACACATCGACAATTAATCACAGACTTTTCTAAGCCCTGATGTGGCTTCAGCATCCTCTTCAAACCTGTGTTCCAAGAAGCCAGTGAGCTGAAACCTATCTGCCCTCCTTGACCTAGTTAATATTGATTGTTTTTTGTTTTGTTTTGTTTTGTTTTTGAGATGGAGTCGTCCCCCAGGCTGGAGTACAATGGCACGATCTCAGCTCACTGCAACCTCTGCCTCCCGGGTTCAAGCAATTCTCCTGCCTCAGCCTCCCGAGTAGCTGGGACTACAGGTACCCGCCACCAAGTCTGGCTAATTTTTTTGTATTTTCAGTAGAGACAGGGTTTCACCATTTTCGCCAAGCTGGTCTGGAACTCCTGGCCTCAAGTGACCCACCGACCTCAGCCTCCCAAAATACTGGGATTATAAGCCTGGCCTTGACCTAGTTAATACTGAAAAGGAAATTACTTAAATCATAGAGAATGTTCCATATAAAACATGGCAGGTGACTTTTCTTTTTTTTTTTTTTTTTTGAGACAGTGTCTTGCTCTGTCGCCCAGGCTGGAGTACAATGACGCGATCTCAGCTCACTGCAACCTCCACCTCCCAGGCTCAAGCAATTCTCCTGCCTCAGCCTTCCAAGTAGTTGGGATTGCAGGCACTCACCATGCCCAGCTAATTTTTGTATTTTTACTAGAGACTGGTTTCGCCATGTTGGTCAGGCTGGTCTCAAACTCCTGACCTCAGGTGATCCACCCACCTCAGCCTCCCATAGTGCTGGGATTACAGGTATGAGCCACCACACCCAGTCATGACCTTTCTTTAATTCCTTGGAATTTCCCCCATCCCTGCTTTCCAACATAGATTTTAAACTTCAAATTTAGGGGAAAAAAAGGTATGAATTTAAGGTAAGGTGGCTCAACTGGCTAGGACTCAGGAATACACTTTCACATGTATTTCCCAAAAGACTATCTTTGGGTCTTCCAAGAAAGACAGAGAGGTGGCCTGCAAGGGAGGCCAGTGGTAGGAAGTAGGTAGGCCCTTTTGTCCCTATGAGACACTCACCCAAGCCTGCAAGCTGGGAGGAGAGGGAAGATGGGGGCGCTGTGTTCCCCACCATCGGGCTCACCACGGCTGGAGACCCTGGCCCCAGGTCTATTAAGTTGTCTTCAGTCACTTCATTCAGTACCTGTCAGAATGTGAGATTGGCCATGAGCCCCAGGACCCTGGAGTCAGGCTCTGAGGTAGAAGCTAGCAAGGCAACTGTGCAGGGTTCTGAGAAGAAAAGCATCAGCACTGCTCTAGTACAGAAGCAAGGCCACTTTCCCCATCTGCCTTCCGGGTCCATGGTGGCCCTTGATGTCAGTGAGCCCTGCCCACTGCCTCCTCCCCCTCCCCAGTAGAAGGGGGGTTGCTGAGTCAACAGTGACTGTCCTGGGAGCTACAGACTTAGGGCTTCCTTGCCACCCTCCCATCGGGGTGCCTGCTAGCTCTGCCCTAGTATCCCATCAACCAAAGCTTGCTCTTCAATTTCCTGAATATTTCAACCCCAGTTAGAAAAACTGGAGGTCTCTCCAGCCTCCAAAACGTGGAGGGATAGGTCTGGCCTCAGGAGATGAGAGGATTCTGAAGGAATACTTACCCCGTTACTGGCATTTTGAACCGATCGGCCAGACCTGTATCGTTCGAACCTAACAGGGGGAAGGGAAAGCAGAAGTAAGGAGAGAGGATGCCTGTGATATGGCCCTGTGGGGTGCTCACTAGTCCTATGAAGAACCCCTGGGACCAAGACCAGCCAGTCCCAGTTGGGGGCTAGGGAGTGAAACCATGTATCAACTCTGCCACGGCTTCCTCTGTGTGTGTGGCTCCCTCTGAGAGGATCAGCCTCTCACCCAGCACCCTGAATGGGCATCAGAAAGGGGTGGTGGCTGGCCCATCATGGAGGTCATTGTGAGTGTCCCCAGCCTCTCCTCACACACCTGGGCCCAGAGAGCTCCTCTTGTCCCTAGAGGGAGGGTGGCTTAACCACCTTACCTTAGAGCTCTCCAATGTTTACAACGCCAGGCAGTAGCTGCAGACTCCCTACTTCATAGGGCTGTGTTGAGAAGCACCCAGCTAGTGTTCCTAACATGCTCCCAACTCAATCTCTGGGGAAAGGGGGTGGGGCACGCATAGGGTGGGCACCAGTAGGAGGAAGGTAGATGCATGGCCCTGACTACCGCCTGGGGAAATGCTCGCCAGTAGCTGCTACAGAGATGCCTGGGCCAATCATGGAAGGACTGCTAGAAGGGTGGAGTGAGTGTCTTCCGCACCCAATTGGGCAGTGCAGGGGGACTTGGCTTTGAGCAACTGTCGAAGGCCAGGTCATCCTTCTATCAGGTGGGGAATGGAAGAGTAGTTATGAGGTGTGTGTTGGGGTGGGGCAGAACAGATTACGTTTTGCATCGTATTTAAAAACTCCAAATGTCACGGGCAGCGGTAGCTGAGACTTTCCAGCTGGAGCCTTAGACACCCAGCTTTAGTGAGTTATGCTGCTCCACATCTGTCTCCCAACTTGCTGGGGTCAGCATCTGGTGACAAGGGATCCCCAGGAGGAATGATCTGGGTAGGCAGTGAGTGTCCACTGTGGTTTTAAAAAAGACTTGTGTGTTTTTTCACCAGTGGTCTACAAGGAGAACAGGAATATTAATACATCTGAAACAATTTTAATCCTGGGGTAACTTTCCCACACTCATCTTCAATGAACAATGACTATCATCAAAGACACTCTAACCAGGATAGCACTTCCAGCCACCAGCCCCAGCTTTGCCTCTGAATTCTTTCTAATGCTGGGACTGGGGGACTGTTGGGTGAAAATACCCACATTAGTTAGCTCCTGTTATGCTTTCTAGCAGGGCTTAAATAGATTTAACAGGTTAAATGCAAGCCCATTTACCATGGAGAAACTGGAACCATATGGCAAGACAAAGGGGCCTCCGGCTGGGAGTCAAGTCCCCTCAGATCTGCTCCTGTTCTTCAACTGATGCACTGGGGGTCCCGGGGACCCCCCACACTTACTGCAGAGGTTTCTTCGCCTGTCAGGTGGGCACAGAGCCACTGGTGTGTACTTCCATAGTCAAAAGATGAGACAAGGCCCAAGGCTATGACGGCCACAACAAAACCACTCTTTAGGCCCCCAAAGGGTAATGCAAATGCAAGCATCTGTCCCTCTGACCCTAACTGACGCCAGATCCTTGTCCTCCTGATGAATCCAGCAGTAGGGTGTGAGTCAGCTGGTTGGCAGAGGGGACCAGGACCTCAGGTCTGTGGGGGACTCAAGCCACTGTCCTGTCCTCTCAAGCCTCATCTTTAAGGGAAAATGGCTGGCCTGATCATGGTCCTTTCTGGTCCTTATGCTGAGTCCTTCATGAAAGCCCAGTGTGCTCCCATCAGGTGATGAGATGGGAACTATACTTGCCATTATTCCTCCTATTTAAAACTAGGTCTAAATAAGACATTTTGGACTTTGTCCTGAAGGAAGGCTTTGGAAATAAGAAAGAATGTGCAGGTTTGTTATCTCAAACCCAAAAATGATTTGGCTGCAGAAAGAACTGAAATGAATGTGTGCACGCTTCCCTAAGCAGCAGCATTCCGGCACTTACACCCGCCTGCTTCCCCTGAATGCTCTAGATAACACTGACATTTGCAAAGGGAAAAGCTTTTTTCCTTTCTTTCTTTTTTTTTTTTTTTAAGATGGGAAAGAGGAAATCCTTTTTCTTAGTAGAGATTTTTTTTTCCCTTTAATCCTTTTCAAATTCAAAGGATCATCAAAGGAGCAGGTGCAGAAGCTCTGGGACCCAGAGCCCCCCAAGTGCTACCCCTCCCTGGGGCTGGGGGTGGCGGGGCAGTGGGGAAAGGCAGAGCAGCCTGAGGCTTACAAAGGGCAGAGCCTAATTCTGCACGTCAACTTCCTGCTGCTTCTGCTGCTCGGTTCCCAGGAGGACAAGAAGCATTTTCCCTGTCAGCCGGGAACAAATTAGCATCTCTGATGAGTATTTTCCAACTCTAATCTCTCTCCCTCTCCCTCTCTTTCCTTTGTTTATGAAAGAAATCCCTCTGTTATGGCAACAATCTTTTCAAGGAGGGAAAAAAAAAAGAAAGAAATCCGGCTCCCACCTCTCATATCGAAGGAAGACATTGTTGAGGTCGTCGTTCACATGCAGCAGCTCCTCGGTGACCTCCTCGTTGGACACGCGGGAGATGAGCTCCACGATGCGCTGCTGCATGGCCCGGCAGGTCCTGTTCAGCTCCTAGGGAACACATGCACCTCTGGGTAGCCTGCTGGGTGTGCTTTTTATCACATTCTATTTCCCTTGAAAAAATTTGTACTGATTCTTAAAAGTCACAAAAGGAGTACATGCTTGTTCATAAAACCAGACATGTGCCGAATTCAAAGTAGAAGTTCCCTCTTCACTGTCTGCCCGTCCTTCCCCAGAGGAAGCAAGTACTTTTTCAGCAGACAAATGTCCAGACGGACATACTGTTGTATGTATACAAGTACATGCTTGTACAAATCATTAAAAAATATTAAAATGTGATTCTTTGCAGATTGCTTTTTCTCAACAAAATATTCCAGACACCGTTCCCCAACACTTGGTACAGACTGCCTCATTCCTTCGTGTGTTTCACAATGTATCTCGCCATTCTTCTATTGTTGGACATTTAGGTTGTGGTCTCTCTTTCTGTGGCCAACCCAAATAATGCAGCAATGAACACCTGTACACAAACATGCATATGCACTTGGGCAAGCACTTCCATAGGAGTTCCTCAGGAGGGAAATTTCTAGGTGAAAGGGTATGGTCATTTATAACATCAATTAGTAAAAGGCACTCCAGAAAGATGACATCAGTTTACTTACACTCCCAGCAATAGCAGGAGTGTATTTTATGACTGCATTAGGTATGTTTTGGTGGCATGTCTGCCACTTTGCCGAGGCCTCAGAAGCCCAGGCAGCTCCCTGGCTGGCCAAAAGAGGACATTTGCACACCCCAGTTGCCACTGGAGCCCTCTCTACCCTTAGAAGCAACATTCCCCTGATGACAGAGCCTTAGCACTTTATGGCCTGGCTTCCATGAACCTTCCCTATTCCAGAACAGCAGACTTACTGATGCCCTTGTTCAAATTTGCTTATAGAGCTCCCTCAATTCCTGCCAGGCCCCTTGCCATCTCGATGACAGACTGAGTATGCTACAGAGGAGGGAGCTGGCAACCCTGCCAGGCTGGCCCCCAAGCATCCCTGACTACAGGAACTGCCTGTGACCAAAGCGCCAAGTCCCAGTGTGCCATACAGGGTTAAAGCAGAGGGAGATGCTGTCCCCACCTACCTGGGCACTGGAGGGTGCCAGTGAGTTAAGAGGATAAGACGTGAAAGACAAGTCCCTCGTTCTCACAGCTCAGCTTCAAAACAACTTCATTTTGAAACCGTTTCTGTTAGAAGTAACTGATTTATTCACAGGAGACATGGTAATCTCTCTTTAGTTCCTCATATTGTCTCATAATCTGGCTAGCTTGGCTAGAGGGTCTTCCTTCCTACCACATCATAAACTCTTGAGGGGGTGTTGCCATTTATCCACTCAAGGATGCCCTCAAGCCCTGCACTGAGTCACACAGTGAAAAAGCCCAGTAATCATCTGCTGAACACATCACGCAGATGGTCAATCAAGCCAAGCGGGGAATGAAAGCCATCCCCCCTGCATGTCCCTGGTATCCTGCAACACAGCACTCACACAGGGGCTGGGCTTCTTATGTGCCTTCCCCTCTAGACTGAAGCTCCTTGAGGGCAGAGAAGGCATTTCCCTGGTACCCATGACTGACACATGGGAGGCACTCCCCAAGTACTTCTGAGAGAATTAATGACTCTAAAGTATTCAGAGGCTGGCGCGGTGGCTCATGCCTGTAATCTCAGCACTTTGGGAGGCCGAGGGAGGCGGATCACTTGAGGTCAGGAGTTTGAGACTAGCCTGGCCAACATGGTAAAACCCCATCGCTACGAAAGAATACAAAAATTAGCTGGGCACAGTGGCGTGCACCTGTAATCCCAACTATTCAGGAGGCTGAGGTGGGAGAATTGCTTGAACCCAGGAGGCAGACGCTACAGTGAGCCGAGATTGCACCACTGCACTCCAGCCTGGGGAACAGAGTGAGACCCTGTCTCCAAAAAATAAAAATAAAAAATAAAGTATTCTGAACTGTTGTCCCCACAAACCACCAGCTCAGTTATCCACATACACTCAGTCTTCTCAGCACTCTTCACTCAGAGAATCGGGAATTTTTGTTCATCCAGGATCTAATTTTCTCTCTCTAGGACTCATCCCAGGCCCCACTGAACCAGCAGTAAGCACTTATAAACATACAGATAAGTGCTAGAATTAATAAGAAGAGGTGAATACTGGAACTTAATTGCAGGGGACACTGCTATCTAGTAAAGAGAAAACTCCACAAAATGTCCACTCTCTTCTGTTGTGAATGGCTCATGTCCCCAGGCCAGGCAGGAGAAGGGCTCTCAAGAAGCTGTCTGGGCCTCTCAAGAAGCCGCCGGGGCCTCGAGGCCTGCCAGATGTGGTCTGAATTGCCAGGCAATAATGGCCACAGGCGCCAATGGACACTCACAGGTCAAAACCCAGTCACAATTACTGTACACAGGAAAACCAACAACGCAGGGGAAACACTCATTACAGAATGAAGCATGCTCAGGAGTGATGCTGATAAACCAAGCCAGGCCCTTAACATTAAAACAAACAAAAACAAAATAAAAATGTCCAAACTTACGAAAGAAGCAATCACATTAGATCATGTGAAGGATTCCAACAGCCAGGACAGAAGTGAACAATTAAAATAATCATAATATTTCTAATAGGTTGTTAAAACGCAGTGAGCATCTGTTCAGGGCTGACAGGGGAGCATAGATTTAGGTTAACTTTGACAGACCATCCTCCCCTGCTTCCTAAAAGAAAAAAAGGATACGTGGCCAACACTTGGGCAGCATATTTATCCCGCACTTTGGAAGAAGTACCAGAGGAAGACCTGGCAAAAGTGTACAGGATGGAAAAGAGAGGCTGGGCAGTAGGACAGAGAAAAGAGGTCAAACAAACTTCTGCCTCTCTGCTCTGCCATGGACTATTCCAGGCCACCGTGTGGGTCTCCTCCCCAGGGATGCGGACGTGCCAACACACATGAGGACTGGGCCAGGCACTGCTGAGCTCCTCCTTGCTCTAGCACTCTAGGTGTTTGCGGAAAATCTCTGATGAGCAAAAGGATCTCAAGTCCTAGCTCAGGACTCACCCCCTCCTGCAAACAGGCCCATTACAAGAAAGTATGGCCTCTGGGGCTTGTGGCCTAGCAGCAAGCCCTGGCTGTCCTTGGTTAGGGAGGGAGAAAGAAAAAGTCAATCACTTCTCCTTCAAGCTGCAGGCCAATCACAAGGCACAGGACCTGCAAGCCAGGGGAGTGTGGGAGCATGTTGTGGGAAATAGATCCAAGTTTACCCTCCAGAAGACTGGGGCATCAGCACCTAAGGCCCATAGGCCATCTTCAAACACACCTCAGACTTTCCAGGATATAGGTGGCCTCAGGCACTTGCCACATTGCTCAAGGGCTCCTGAGAAGTTGGCCATCTACCTACAATGTCCCTTATTTCCTTTTCCATCAAACAAACTCATACTCATCCTTCAAGGCCTCAGGATGTTTCCCCACCTCAGGATTTTGTCACAAAAATTTTCAAACATATAGCAAAACAGGAAGAATTTTACAGTGGACAGACACCATATGTCACCTAGATTGTACCATTAACATTTTATAGTGCCAGTTTTAACACATACTTCCCATTTATTCATGTTCCCATTCACATACAGTGTTTTCTGGGGATCCCCCACCATCCCACCCTCTTCAAGACTCCCACAGCATTCAACATACTCCAGTCTGTCATCAGAGCCCCTCTAGAAAAACCTCCAGCAAGGGGTGACCAGCCCCCATCTGCACTCCACGCAGCAGAAGCCCCAAAACAAAGAGTAGGCCTCGTGGGTGGTTCACTGGATTTAGAGGAGAACCAAACCAGATTCCTCAGTAGACAGTAGGAAGTGTCTCAGAAACATGGCTACAAATACTCCAAGCACCGGCTGCCTGATGGAAGGGAGCAGGGGTTGATGTCAGTCTCTCCCACAGAGCCCTAGCCCCAGCTGGGTGCTGGGGACCAAGCTGTAGGCAGCAAGTAGCCCGTGACTGGATACACTCTCCAAGTCTCCAGTCCTCTGCAGGCCTGCTTCTCCCTGTGTAAAACAAGGGGGCTGCATTCATGAAGAAGTTCTTCTGCAGAGGGCCACTGACGTGCTGCAGCAGCCTCCATGGCATGGGGCCAGGGCAGCTGGGGCTACTCTGCTTTTCTCGATTTCAAACGTTGCCATTCACTGTAAACTTTTATTTGTGGAGGAAAAGGTTCCATTACTTTATTTATTTATATATTTATTTATTTATTTATTTATTTATTTATTTATTTATTTATTGAGACGGAGTCTTGCTCTGTTGCCCAGGTTGGAGTGCAATGGCGCGATCTCGGCTCACTGCAAGCTCTGCCTCCCGGGTTCATGCCATTCTCCTGCCTCAGCCTCCTGAGTAGCTGGGACTACAGGCGCCGGCTACCAAGCCCAGCTAATTTTTTGTATTTTAATAGAGACAGGGTTTCACCGTGTTAGCCAGGATGGCCTCGATCTCCTGACCTTGTGATCCACCCGCCTCAGCCTCCCAAAGTGCTGGGATTACAGGTGTGAGGCACCACGCCTGGCAATTATTTATTTATTTATTTATTTATTTGATTTGTTGAGATGGAGTCTTGCTCTGTCACCTAGGCTGGAGTGCAGTGGTATGATCTCAGTTCACTGCAGCCTCCGCCTCCTGGGTTCAAGCAATTCTCCTGCCTCAGCCTCCCAAGTAGCTGGGATTACAGGCATCTGCCACCATGCCCGGCTAATTTTTGTATTTTTAGTAGAGATGGAGTTTCACCATGTTGGCCAGGCTGGTCTCGAACTCATGACCTCAAGTGATCCACCTGCCTCAGCCTCCCAAAGTGCTGGGATTACAGGTGTGAGTCACTGTGCCTGGCCTCCATTACTTTTTTTAAAAAGTTTGGAAAGTATTAGATGATTTCTGAGGCTCTAACATTGTGACCTCGGCTTGGAGGAAGAATGAGCCCCAAGGGCACAGAATGCAGTGATTTCATCAATAGTCAGCACCAGGAACATCTGCTCTGGCCTTGTGTTTGCTGCCTCTTCCCCATAGCCTTCCCACTGGGGTGGTGGGTTAGACAGCTCCCAACCCCACAGGCAGGGCCTCTATGCTCCAATCCTGGAGAAGCATCCCAATGGCTTTCCAAAGAGCTATGCTAAAGACAGGCCCAGAGACTATGACTTGGGGCTTCCACATCAGGGATTTCCAGGGGTCTCTGCACAGAGAAAGCTTTACCATCTCTTGACTTCAGTCTTTTACATCTGTTTCAAAAAGGAAGAAAAGGCCATGTGCGGTGGCTCACACCTGTAATCTCAGCGCTCTGGGAGGCTGAGGCTGGTGGATCACCTGAGGTCAGGAGTTCAAGACCAGCCTGGCCAACATGGTGAAACCCCATCTCTACTAAAAATACAAAAATTAGCCGGGCATGATGGCAGGTGCCTGTAATCCCAGCTACTTGGGAGGCTAAAGTGGGAGAATCACTTGAACCCGGGAGGTGGAGGTTGCAGTAAGCCAAGATCATGGCACTGCACTCCAGCGTCGGTGACAAAGCGAGACTCCTTCTCAAAAAAAAAAAAAAAAAAAAAAAAAAAAAGGAAGGAAAAAAAGGACAGAAGGTGAGAGGAGGGCCAGATGTCAAGACTTTTGCTACCACAGTGCCAGCTGGCCACCTGCATGTCCTCCGTGGTGTCATCACAGCCAGACCCTCAGCAGGCTCACTTGGGAGACTTTCCTCTGCTTCCTCCACCTCCAAATCACTCAAACAGAGTGATTCTCTTTGGGCCTAAGACAACCGAGAGCCTACTGCTTGCTCAGGTCACCCTTTCCACTATGCAACAGCCAGGACAGGAATTTCCTAAACGTTGACGACTTCAGCTTTGGCCTTCTCCTATTTCTGGTCCTCAACAGAGGGAAGAACAGCTGGTCACTTGTACAAAAGTGAAGTGACCTCCATCTATTAGAACACCTTGGTAAATATCCTCTCTTTTCTATCTAATTAATCCCAATGCCTTTATCTTTTCTTCAAGGGACATTCTCATCCCTACCTCATGCAACAGTCTTTTAATCATCTTTATGGATTTTCTCTGAGCCCTCCACAAGTTTGAAGGAACAGGGAATAAGGTCCTGAAGATCTGTTTTCTGTTGCTGCAAAGATGGGAGGGAGAAGAAAGTCTTTGTTGATGAGAAAGGGGAATAATGAAGCTAAACATGTAGAATAAACTAGATTTCTCTAGAGAAAATGGCCTTGGCCATTCTGTCTTTATTGAAATGAGATGCAAGAAGCAAGAGGAGATACACCATCTGCTACTTGGAGAAACGAGGAGGAGGCCTCTGTTATTATCTGATGCTGATGAATGGCCACAGAAGAACATATATTTTTGGCATCATTGTATTAATTAAAAGTTATTCATTGAAGACAAAGCTCAAAATGCTAAATTGGGAGAGACAGAGGGCACTGGATGACAGAATCGCAATCTTTAAATATCCCAGAAAACCGAACTCAGGCTTTCTGCAGGTAAGGGCATGCACTTTAGCAGGGACAGATGCAGTGTCTTGAATTTTGGGCCCAGACCTAAAGGTCCTTGCACAGGATGACAAAGATAGGCTTAACCACCAGACGAGAAGTGACGCAGCAGGGTTTTCAGCTGATGGAAACTCTCCATTTTATAATGTCTGCCTCTCGTGAAGAACTGCCTATCCATCCCCACGGTGGGCTGCCAACTGCCACATTTGTTCCATGTGGAGACTGGGCAGTGGGTGCGGCTTATGACAATCTTCAAATATTTAAGGATATACCCATGTGAAAGAGGAATTAGTCTTGTTCTAGTGTCTAAGAAGACAGATCAGGATCAAGGTTACAGGGAGACACACTTTAGATCAATGTGTGAAAGGTTTTCTAACAACAGTCATGAAAGCTAGGATTTGTGAGGCCTTGCCTAAGCCCAGCCCTGCGCCAGGCACTGCCAAGGTGTGAGTGATCACTCCAGTCTAGAGAGGAGAAGAGGGCCTGGAGATGGCTGGTGACTTACCTGGCATCACCCAGCTCATCAGTGGGAGGGGATGGATGGGAAGGCATTAATTCATAGGCCTGTGTAATTTGTATGCCTGCTGTGCTGCTGCCCAAAGTCTAACCAAGATGTCCATTTGAAAGCAAGTGGGCTGCTGTGAATAGCTTGTCATTGGGGATGTGCAGAAAGACCCAGTAGACAAGATGCTGTGGAAGAAATCTGAACACAGGTGTAGAGCTGAACCAACTTCCTGGCAGGTCTCTCCCAACTCAGAGAGTAGACGATTTGACACATAGCTCAAGAGGAGGAGTTGCTGTGTTCACCCTGGGCACCCTGCCTTCCTTCTCCTCAGGGGCTCCAGCTAAGCTGACAGCACAGGGTGCTAGAGTGGCCTCAGCCTCTCCTCAAATACCAGCCACATACCCATGAGTACACAGGCAAATAGCTCACACTGCCAAGTTTCCCTGCTGCTCTTGCTTTACTGCAGGAAGCTACACCCAAAAGTGCTTTGTGATGTGCAGGAGGCAACCGGGACATAACCTGCCCACAGTTATGATCATCCTGGGGCTGACACCACCAATTACCTCTCTTCCTATTCCCCCCACCTCCTACCCCAGCAATTTATACTTGAACTGGGAGCAGCTCCTGTTGGTGGGAACATCTGGGTTGTTTGTTTCCATGGCCTAGCCAGCACTCTCAGCTCTGCACTTCTCTGCCCTGAGCACTCTGGCTGCCCTCCAGCTTGATGGAGGGTCCTGGGGACACATTCTGATTCCAGCACTTTCCAAGCAGACAGTGGTATGTCTCCACATGGAAGGCTGGCGGTTCAGTGTGGCTCTGACCCCTGGGAGACCCTGCCTGCTGGCTTCTGACTGTCAGGGGAAGAAGGGGAGGGAAGATGTCAGGGATGGCGGAGACGTGCAGCCAACCAGCCTGGAGGGCTGTGTCTGTTCACGGCTGCCCACAATGCTGCCCAGCTCCTGAATCTCCTGTGCTGGAAGGACAGCCTCCCACTGGCACCCAGAGTCATTCTTTTTCTGTTTGATTTATAAGATAGCAGTGAGGGCTGGGAGGCTTGGAGTTGGAACAAAACAGAGGGAAGGAAAACGTCATGGGAAGCAACCTATTTTTGAAAACTGTGAGCTGATGCCAGGAGATTAGGTTCTGTTTGTCTTGGCTGATGGGCTTGTTTAAAAAAAAAAAAAAGAAAAACCAAAAACCAAAGAAAAAAAAAAAAACCAAAAACCCCCTCTCCCCCCAACACACAAAGTATTCCTGCTGTCTGGGTCTGCTCTGGCTGTCTGGAAGCATCTTGGCTTTGTTCAACACACCCCCTGCTGCCAGGAGCACGGCTCTATCCAGAGCAAACCCCCCCTGTCAGCAGGAATTCCGACGCTGACACAGCACAAAGCTGCCTCAAGAGGCCTTCTCAGTTTCTGGACTGACCTCAGAATCCTGTGCATCTGGGTAACGCCTGGCCGAACCTTCCTGCAGGCTGGGAATGGAGGCCAATGACAATGCATTCAAGGGAAGCCAGGTCCCCTGGAGTGTGGCACATATTCAGCTGCATCTGCTGAGCTGAGGCAAGCCTGGTCTGATGCAGGTGTGTCAGGAGTGAGGTCTGGGAACCAGGGAGAGGCCACTCAGGACTTCTCAGTGGGGCTGGGCCAAGGGTACTTGTCTTAGCTTCAAGAGCAGGCTGGTGTAGTTACATGGAGACAAGTTGTTTCCCAGTCTGTTTCCTGCAAAAAGATGCAGGCTCCTCCGGAGCAGGGACCACAGTTCATGCACCTCCGTGCCCCTAGGACTGTGCTTTGTGTTAGGCCTGGAACAGGTCTCCACCCACCCTCAGCCCCATAAGAGCTGATGGCTTTGGAGTAGGAAGGGGGCACAATAAGCAGGAACCTGGGACCAGGACAGGGCCTTCACAGGCGGCACGCATGTGCCAGCAGCAGGGTAGAAGGTGTAGCACTTAGGGACCAAGACTGACAATGGAGGGCTGGACACAAACAGCAGTATCAACAGCAGCAGCAGGCGTATCATAAGACACTCATGCCAGGTTGCCAAGTCAGTCTGGTTCCTGACCTGTTCCCTCAAGCATCTTGCCTCCTGTTGAAAAGTGTATGGGCCCTTGTAGTTCACAGCATCCTTTTTCCACCCTCCAGAAGGTCACTGCTTCTAAGGGCAGTACCACTGACATTTTCTGCAAATGCCAGGGTCATCTGAGGCTGGCTGTGGTGGAGATCTGGGTACTGGCTCTGGACCTGGCTGCCCTGGGAAACAGGCCTGAGGTAGGGGCCTTGACCCTGGTCTCAGGGGTAGGCTGCAGGCCACCCACTCCTGGACCCCTTTCTGCTATGCCCCCAGATCCATGGGCTGTCCAGAGGTGGGGAGGCCAGTGTGCAATGGCCAACCACAATATGCCTGGGAATCCTCAGTGTTAAGGAAAAGAACGGGAGCATCACACTTGATCTCAGTCTCAGGATACCTTGGGGGTGAGGTGCCACTAGAAGGGCTCCTGTGCACAGTCAAGGTTGAACAGGCCCTCCTGCAAAACATGATGCTGAGGGGCCAAAACACAAATAGAGTACAAGCTCAACTACACTGAAAATAAACCTACAAAAAAGTCAGAAAGAAAATACATCAAAGCACCTACAGTGGTTATTTATGGATGCCTGGGTCAAAGAAAGTTATTATTTTCTTCTCTGTGCTTTCTCTTTCTTTCTGGCAGCATGTATTCTGCAACTGGCATTTTATAATCGGGAAAAAACATTATTAAGGAATATAAAAAAGACAGACGGTGGTACTGGCCTCTGCCTGTCCGTAGGCAAAGTGAGGCTGCGTGTGTGCTCACATGGACTATCAACAACAGGGCCACTGGACCCATCTCACCTCGCCGCCCGGGTCGATCCTCCAACAGTGTGCGGTGGTAGAGCTGCCACCACAGGCCAAGTGCTTCTGCAAGATGACTCACCTGCAGCAACTCCAGATCAGATGAATCCTCCTGTCCAGGGACCATTTCTGTTAACATCTCAGACATGACTTTCGTGTTTCCTCGGACGACGTCCAGTTCACTCCGCAGCCTGGCAATCTGGTGGGGGCCACAAGGAAGGAAAGCAGGAAGGAAAGGTCAGTCAGCCTGCACTTGCAATATCAGAATCAGCTTGCTCCTAGGCTAGTGACAATCCCTCTCACTGGGAGAAGTGGGTCACCTTTCTGAGTGCACATGGCAGAGGCCACCTTCTCATCTCCCTCTGGCCTGCCTGTCAGCTCTGAGAAAGCTGAATAGGCCCTGCTACCAACAGTCTGTTGTGCCTCTCTGAATGTGACACGAAAGCAGTACCACGTAGTGAAGGGCTCAGTGTCAGGAATGCACCAAGCTGGCTCTCTGTCTCGGCTCTCCCACCATGGGAACTTGAGTAGAAGCTGAAGCTCTCAGAGCTTCCGTTCCTGCTCTTTAAAATCCAAGTGCAGGAGGGCAGGAGCTCTGAGATCCCTTCAGAGCTTAGATCCTACTCTACGAAGCTCTGAGTTATAGACTCTGTTCCTAGGAGTTTTATATCTAAACACTAGGATCCTCTGAGAGGCTGGGCAGTGTCAACAGCACTTTTCTGCTGTGGCAAGAATGAGAGAAGAACAGGGGAAGACCACAGGGGAGACACCTTCCCCACCCAGCTCCCTACATGGTAACATAGCCCCTTGAAAAATATCCAAGCTGCCCATCAGCGATCCCAAAGCCTGGACTGGGCCAAGGCCCGAGGCTCCTCTCCAGCAACAGAGACATCAACACTTTCTCCCCTTGCCCTCAGTCCTGTGCCTCAGATCTGCCCCTTCACTCCCTCAACCCCCTCGAAGCATCTGTGGAAACCACAGGGACCTTCCTCGCCCACGGTGAAGTATCACAGAAGAATCTGCATAGAAGTGCTTATTGGTCCCATCACTCAGTGACAAGAGACCAAACAACGCTGGACAGAGGTAAAGAACTGCACAGGACACTGAAGGGAGCCCTGGAAGACTCAGCAGCAGCATCCAGAGCCGGAGCTGAGCCACTCTGAGCCTTCGTTTCCCCACCTACAGAAAGGTGGCACTAACACCACACCTCACCAGGCTGCTGTGAGGTTCCCATGCGGCGCCTGGCATGCAGCTATGCTCTCTACTACACATGTACGGCCCTTGTTCCTGCTCAAAGGTCCAGAGAGAGGAACTGTAATGTCATTCTTCCTGCACTGTGACCCAGCTTAAGTGATAACTCCTCTCCTCAGTGAAGCCTTTTCTGACTCTCCCCACCCCATTCTGAGGTAGAAGCAACCACTCCCACCTCCTCAGGTTCCCACTCGCTGTGCCATCTTTCACTATTGCAGCTGTAGCAGCCTGTCCTGTGTGGGTGGGCTCGCTCAGCAGACCCTTAGCTTCTTAGGGCAGGAACTCAGCTGGGTTGTGCTTTATACCCTCAGCACAGAGACAGGGACAGGAGACCTCAATCAGTGGTCTACCAGGGAGATGGTCTGGGTTCCGAGAGGCTCTTGTCAGCCTCTGGCTCTGTCTGGTGGATGATCCAGGGGTTTTCTTCAAAGTCTTGGTAGACAGAAGAGGTTTCTGGCTAGGAAGGCCCAGGAAGGCTATGGGTAGCCACCCGGTGGACTCTGAAGCCCTGGGTCCTCTTGGCCAGGCTGGGTGCTGACCTGCCTATCTCTGCTTGCATTCGGCTTCCCCAGGGGCAACAGGCCTCAGGGCTCCTGTGCTACCTATGCCCAGATCCTCCAGACCCAGCATCTTATGGCTACTAGGAGGGCCTTCCGGAGCACCTCCCACACTGTGAGTCAGTGAAGGGGCTCAGTAACTGTCCAACTTCAAACATTTTCTGCCTTCCCTCAGAGCAGGAAGGGCACAGTTCTGCCCATAGAAGCAGGGCCAAGAGCCAGAGACCTTCCCCACAGCACTTGGGTAGCAGCCACCATGAGGACCTTTTCCATCTGTCTGTCAAGCCCACACCTCCCTGGTGGGGTAACGGATCACCTGTTCTACTGACGGGAGACTGGGGTTAAATGTTCTGACTGAAGCCTACAGTGGGCAGCACAGCAGGTGGCTCACACCCAGGCCCTGGGGGCTTCAAGTTCACTCCTCCTCCTCTCTTACTCCCTGCTCAGAGCTAGCAGGGAAGTGTGAGGAACACGACATAACACTGCCCTCCCTACACACACACTGCTTGACCCCTCTGCTTCAGTGAGGTTCCACAGTCATGACACTGTCGCAAATAGTAAATAAGAATTTGGTAAATATAAACATTGGAGAGTTTTTTTTTTTTTCCACGTCTGACCAATTCTCAAACTGTAATTGAAATTCTATGGATTCTTCTAAAGAGCACTCCCCAATTCATCTAAAAAATCCAGCGTGGGGTTAAAACTGCATTAGTTTATCAGGAAGTAACCCGGGAAGGTGGGGAGTGTTTGGGATAAAAGCAGGCTTCTTGTGCTTCAGGAGGGCCTCACTGATCAGGTCACAGGCTTCTGATGGCTGACTTTTTTTATAGGATAGATCTAAGCCTCTGCATGACAGACAAGCCCGTCACAACTCAGCTGCACTTCTATGCTTTTGGCCTCACGTTCTGCCATGGTTTCCTCCCAGATCTGGGCCCTACATATGTGCCTGCTCTCCAATCAAGCCACCTGCTGCTCCGAGAGAGCCCTGCACCTCTGCACCTCTGCCTTGCAATGTCATTGCTGAGCATGCGGTCTCACATGACAAAGCCCCACTCCTGTGTCAGGACCCTCTGTGTGTCAGGTCCCCATTGCCTCCCAGGCACCACTCAACCCTGGGCTCACAACTCTGAGTCCTTGGTTCTGCTCCCCAGCACAGCCTGACCACACTCCACCATGACTGCCTCAGCATTTGTCTCCCCTGGGGATTGAGCTCTTCCATCTCTGTGTCCCCGACACCCAGCATAATGCCTGGCTTGGGAGGCCTTTGTAAGTGTCTCCCAGAAAGATGAATAAGGATAGTCAGCTGGCTTGCCTATGGCCCCGAAGTATGCAAGTACCTGTTCTGAATTGGCTGTGATGGGGCCAGTCACACTCAGAGCCGGGGCCTGCGGTGCGGAGTAGGGAGCAGGAGGCGGCGAGGAATAGGAACCAGCACTTGTCCTCTGCTGTGATTGGGACCTGGGCATGGTGGCGGCTGGATCCACTTCAGGGACACTCTGGCATGGCAACAACAAAGTCCTCTGTTTACCTCGGCTGCCTGCATAGCTGGGCCTGGTACCTACCCCACCCCATGCGGCGTTTCCCCAAAGCTGCCCACGGAAGGCTCAAGGCCCTGCTCCACTGCTGCCTGGGTGAGGCTCACAGAACCCCACTGAGCCCAGGCTCTCCATCTGGGAAGTGGGGCTGCCAATGGCTCCTCCCTCTACTTACCGCTCAAGGAGTGTGTGGCAGACAATGAAAGCAACTCCAAAAGGCAGCACTGAGAGTGCTCTGTGAGCCCTCTGGTCATGGTTCCTATTATTAAGACCACCTCGGGATCCAAGTGGAGGGAGGGCGGTTATTAAGTTTTGCTAATCACAAATCTTTACTTCGTACCATAAGAATTACTTTTTTGGCCTTTAAAAGTAGACTACTATAAATAGTAATTATGCAATTTACCAAATGTTTTTTGTAATTATAGGAACAACAACACTGCTCTCTGTCATTATTAGAAGAGTGAAACAGGTTATGTTGATTTCACAAAGCATAGCGCATGGTCTGGAGGGATCATGATGAGAACAAGCTCTAGAAAGGGCAATCCCTTTGGCCGGGCGCGGTGGCTCACGCCTGTAATCCCAGCACTTTGGGAAGCCAAGGCAGGTGGATCATGAGGTCAGGAGATCGAGACCATCCTGGCTAACACAATGAAACCCCGTCTCTACTAAAAATACAAAAAATTAGCCAGGCGTGGTGGCGGGCGCCTGTAGTCCCAGCTACTCAGGAGGCTGAGGCAGGATAATGGCGTGAACCTGGGAGGCGGAGTGTGCAGTGAGCCAAGATCGCGCCACTGCACTCTAGCCTGGGCGAGAGAGCGAGACTCCGACTCAAAAAAAAAAAGAAAAGGCAATCCCTCATGCTTACCCTTTGGGCATCTCAGATGACCTCTTGCACATTAAGTCGTGTTCCTATGAGAGACGTGCACAGGTGTGCTGTCCTTCTCAGAGATGGGCAATGGGGGCAGGCAAGGTGACGTGTACTGGGATGAGGTGCCTCTCCCAGACCCTGGTGCTTTCCTGGCTCTCCCCCAGGCTAGGAGTGGAGCTGATTCCCAGCCAGTAGAGGGACTAGCTTCCTTGCGAAACCATGAGTGGCATGACCTACATGTTTTTAACCCTGAAGTGCCAAGCTGCCCCCTCCATGGTGCTCGAGTTACTGTTGGCACTGCAAAAGCTTTGGTGGGATGCCCCTAAAGGGACCTTCCCAGAGCTTTGATCCCAAGGCTGATGGAATCAAGGATTGAATCCAGAATCAGTTCTGGATTGATGCTGAATGCTCACAGCTCAAAATACATTTTAGATCCATTTGACTTGGTATACTTGAAAAAACAGAAAGCTACTTTTTGCCCCAAGACTGACATCAAGACCGCTGTATGCTCTGAGGTGCTATGGTGCTCTGAGGGACAACAGGATTCCCACACCAGATTCTAGGGGCCTCTGAAAAGCAAGTGCTAAAGACCCTCACAGGATGGCTCCACCCGAGTAGCCATTTCCATGAAAACCCTGAACTGATCCCTCTATTATATTCTTCCACAGACACTGCTGCCACTTAATCACCAACCAGCTGTCTCACTCCTGCATGCCCCTTGTTATTAAAAAGGAATGCCCCCAAGCTTTAAGAAAGCATGATGACAAGCTGAATAATTCAAAGGCAGCAGCAGAAGGGTGGCTGCAGCAGCTTGGCTCACCCGTTCTGCAGTAGGTCTTTCTAGAAAGTGCCAGCTGGAACCTTACCCGCTGTGGTGTGTGTATGGGAGACAGAGCGTCCAAGTCTGCCATGGGAAATTCAACCCCTTTCCTCTTCAGCTCCTCATATATGTGCACAACGCCGGTGAGATCAGGACTGCTTCGAAAGGCATCAGCCCATGCCTGGGAGAACAGAAGCCCTGTTAGGAAGCATTTGTCAAGAGTTGCTGTGGTACCTGAAAATCCAAAGTGGCCTAGGTCCTCTCCCTGAGACCAATGCTCTCCTACATGCACATGCAAACTGCACTGGCTAAACCTATTCTGTTCCTTCTTTCCGCAACTGCTGCCACGACAGCTGGTGAAACCCTGGCTTTCAGTGGTGCTGCTGAGCGTGAACAAAAAACACAAAACTTAATTTAGCATGTATTTCCTTGGAGAAGAGACAGAGAAATAACACCTATGCGCTGTGGTGCATCCTAAAAAGCAGGCATTTCCCTAATGGCAAGGAAATCAATGGCTGGGGCTGTTTAGCTGCAGGGAGGGGAAGGTGCAGCCTTGTCAGCTCAGTAGGGTGCCAGCCCTCTGTGCAGGAGCACCTCTGCCCTGAGAGCTTCTACTGGTGGAGCTGGGAACAAACTGAGCAGAAAGGAAAGGAGAAATTGATGTGTGACATGAAATAAAGGCTAACTACAGGTTTCCTCAGATCAGAGACAACTAATGCCGAGCTTGTCTAGCCTAGCTCTGTATAGCGCTACTGCTGGTAGGTGAGATGACTGCGGTTCAAGGGAAGAAGAGCCCATTGGGAGCCAGACCCAGGCCAGACTGGGGAGTTCACCCCCAGGGGTCCTTTTCCCAGACCCAAGCTTCTTCCATGATGTCCGCTGCCAAAAATATCAACACACATGTGCCCAAATAGAAAAATCCAATGAAAACGTGATCACTAGATTCCCTTCAGTGAAAACGTATCACAGAGAGGAAACAGCAAAAATTCAAGTAGATTATCATTTCTGTTGACTCATGAAACTTAAAAATTAAAAAAAATTCTGGGCCGGGCACAGGGGCTCATGCCTGTAATCCCAGCACTTCGAGAGGCCAAGGGGGATGAATCACGAGGTCAGGAGATCAAGACCATCCTGGCTAACACAGTGAAACTCCATCTCTACTAAAAATACAAAAAAATTAGCTGGGCGTGGTGGCGGGCACCTGTAGTCCCAGCTACTCAGGAAGCTGAGGCAGGAGAATGGCGTGAACCCAGGAGGCGGAGCTTGCAGTGAGCCGAGATGGCGCCACTGCACTCCAGCCTGGGCGACAGAGCGAGACTCCGTCTCAAAAAAAAAAAAAAAAAAAAAAAAAAAAAAAAAAAAAAAATTGGGAAGGGGGAGGGATTGCATTGGGAGTTATACCTGACATAAATGATGAATTGATGGGTGCTGACGAGTTGATGGGTGCAGCACACCAACATGGCACAAGTATACATATGTGACAAACCTGCACGTTATGCACATGTGCCCTAGAACTTAAAGTATAATAAAAAAAAAAAAAAAGAAAAAAGAAAAAAAAAAATCTGAAAGTAGAAAGATTTTCCCTAAGACCTAGGATCATGTCTTCCAGAAGCTGGGGATGATACTGTGACACACACCTCTGCAAGGATGCCATGTTTGGGAGCCCAGGGGAACTCAGCAGCCAGGTCCCTGTGAATGTGACCAGGACTCAACTGTCCATACACTTTATAGTACAGAAAAATCACAAACCTGGGAAAACATTAACTTCCAACACATTCGTTATTTCAATATTTTTTTTTGGAAAGTATTTTTATTTACTTTGCCTCTTTGGCTTCTCCTGTTATTTTCAAAAACAAGCATACTCCCATAAATGTGATAGTCATCATGGACATAGCAGCTAACATCCAGAAATCTACTGCAGACAAAAAAGCACTTTCCTTAAAAATTATGATTACAGAACATCATCAAGGCTTTATAAGACAGTCAGTGTTCACATGGACACAGGGAGGGGAACATCACACACCGAGGCCTGTTGGGGGTTGAGGGGCAAGGGGAGGAAGAGCATTAGGACAAATACCTAATGCATGCAGAGCTTAAAACCTAGATGATGGGTTGATGGGTGCAGCAAACCACCATGGCACATGTATACCTATGTAACAAACCTGCACATCTGCACATGTATCCCAGAACTTAAAGTAAAAAACAAAAAACAAACAAACAAAAAACAAAGTCAGTGTTGAAATAAAGATTTTTTTTTTGTAATAAGCAAAAAAAAAAAAAAAAAAAATTATGTTCTTTGGAAGTCTCAGACTGTATCAAAAAAAGAATATCCAAAGGGCTCCCCAGAAATGGCCCTTCCCATGTTGTCCCATTCACCATATGTACCCAGAGGAGGAGCCAGAGCCTCTTGTGCCCATGACTCCATTGCCAAGTCTGTCATTGTCACAACATTTAACTGCCTCCCTCACTCCAGCAATGTGGTACAACCAATACTGAGGCAGCTACAGAAACTCTATCTCTAACCAACAGACCCATTTGAAGTTAAAAGGTCAGTTTCCAAAAACCTCCTTAATTATGACTGATGCATCTCACTTACCAGGAACAGTACTGTCAGCCTGGCTTTCCCTGATGCACTTACAAATTCAGTAAGTAAGGCACCTTCTGGATTGTGAGGAGGGCCAAAGAAGGTGCCTCACAGAGCACTGTTCTGCCTGGAAGGTCCAGCTGGAAAGTAGGTTGCCCACAGGGAGTGCCTCTGGCCCTGCCCCCACCAGCTGCCCTGGCTGCCGTCACCTGGTTCAAAATCCAGCTAAGTCCTATGACTCCAACCTCAAAATGCCCTAGCATTTTAGTTTAGGGTGTTGACTTTCGGGTCTAAAAACCAGTTTCACAGCCCACTGTGGGAGGCTGGGGAAAAAACACATGGCAGTTTTTCCTGGCACCACTTCATGCCTCTACATGGAATACCGACAGCTCCAGGGACTCCTTTCAATTCATCTAGCTCTCTACCCAAGCCAAATTTGAGATAACAGGAATAAAGACGAAAGAACTATGGCTCTTCTCTCCAGTTGGAGGATACTTCTTGGGGTCCACTTTCTTTTTTTTTTTTTTTTTTTTTTTTGAGGCGGAGTCTCGCTCTGTCGCCTGGGCTGGAGTGCAGTGGCCGGATCTCAGCTCATTGCAAGCTCCGCCTCCAGGGTTTATGCCATTCTCCTGCCTCAGCCTCCGGAGTAGCTGGGACTACAAGCGCCCGCCACCTCGCCCGGCTAGTTTTTTGTAGTTTTTAGTAGAGACGGGGTTTCACCATGTTAGCCAGGATGGTCTCGATCTCCTGACCTCGTGATCCACCCGTCTCGGCCTCCCAAAGTGCTGGGATTACAGGCTTGAGCCACCGCGCCCGGCCTTTTTTTTTTTTTTTTTTTTTTGAGACGGAGTCTCGCTCTGTCGCCCAGGCTGGAGTGCAGTGGACGGATCTCAGCTCACTGCAAGCTCCGCCTCCCGGGTTCACGCCATTCTCCTGCCTCAGCCTCCCGAGTAGCTGGGACTATACTTTCTAAGGCACTCTGCTTCCATGTTCACAGAGACAGGCTGTAGTGGGAGGGAAATGCATACCGAACTTGGGCCAATCAGATGCTCCTCCTTCCAGGAACTCAGCAGCACTAGGAGCTGGGTTGTTCTCACTGGGTAGGCAGAATTGTCCTCTGTAACTCCAGGGCCATGTGCCAGCACAGGACTGGAAGCAGAGACTGCCTATGTTCTCCAGAAGGAGCAGCTAGAGTGCTCAGAGGTGCAGAGAGGTACAAGAGAGGATTTGGAAGGCCTACCTGATCTTTTTTGTCCCTTCCCAGGGCTGGGTGACCTGGACTTCTGGGAGACCCTGCCCTGTCATGACAAACTCTTCTCTTTGCCTAGGCAAGCTGGAGTTGGCATCTGTTGTTTGCAATCAAGTAGTCTTGGCTAATGTACCCGCTTCCCACCTGCCACAATTCCAACCCCTATCTGGGACCTCCGTGCAGACTGGATGAGATGGCTGCTAACAGAGCAGATTATTGAATAGGATTCTGATGCCAACGAAGGAAAAAACAGGGTGCAGGGGCGTCTCTGAAAAAACGCAGCTCTGGGTATCTTTCATCTCTGGGTGTCTCCCATTCATATGTGAAAACGGAGAGCTGGGAGACATCCAGAGATGCTGTGTGTCCCTAGCATCTTCTTGGGACATGCCTCAATAATTGGGCATGGGTCAGAGCAAGACAGGGTCTTGCTCTGTCCCCTAGGCTGGAGTATAATGGTGGCGCCATCTTGGCTCACTGCAACCTCTGCCTCCAGGCTCAAGCAATCTTTCCACTTTAGCCTCCAGAGTAGCTGGGACTACAAGCACGTGCCACCATGCCCGGCTAATTTTTGTAGTTTTTGTAGAAATGGGGTTTCATCATGTGGCCTAGGCTGGTCTTGAACTCCTGGACTCAAGAGATGCACCCACCTTGGCCTCCCAAAGTACTGGGGTTACAGACATGAGCCAACTGCACCCGGCCCAGATACCTGTTGAAGGCAGACACCGAGTCTCTCTCACCCTTGTCCAGAGAAGGCAGTCAGTCAACATTTGTCAGGTTAAACTGAATTCAGTTCTCACAGTTACTAAGCATCCTTATTTTCCTATTTCAGAGAACAGAGGAAAGATGGCCACTTAGGCTGTCAACAGACTGAAGCGACAGTGACAAAGGAGGGATGCTGGAAGGCTGACCCAGCTGAGGATACTCCCTAGGGGAGATGTGGCAAGCCTCAGGAGGTCTGGCCACTCTTGGAGTCCTTAACCTGAAGCCTGGGAGCAGCAGAGAGGGTGGCGCAGGCTACCCTCCCCTAAAGCTGCCTTTTCAGAAAGCAAAGTGATGTAGCGGTGTGGGCACACTCTGAGGGCCTGTCACAGGAGCTAGCTGGTTAATGGCCAAGTGGCCAGCTCACTGGAAGCCTTCTTTTCCTGCCTGTGGCTACAAGATTAGGGGCTTGGAAGACCCAGAGGAAGGTCTAATGAGGAGAAAAAAGGAAAGAGATCAATTCAGATCTCCTTCATTCCTTTGGACTGTATACAAAACCCCAGACTAAAACCAGACACAAACATAAACCATATCCTATTCATTTCTGTACCCCTTAAAGTTTTGACAAAGCTTTGAATCATCAAATTTCAGACCAATAAACCATGGCTGATTTAAACTATGGGCTCTGGGATGCCTTTGGATAGAAGGGAGCTTCTGCCAGCTCCTGCTTATGCCCCAAGACCAGACTTCCTATTCCCAGTGACAGGGTCCCCAGGGAGCTGCTGTCCACACAGAATCTGGCGAGAGCCCAGCTACCAGGCTCTGATGTCTTCAAACAACACACACCTCCAGCTTCTCCTGTCCCCACTCCCATCCCCACCTCAGTCAGCTCACTTTTTTCAGTGGAAAGAAAGTATTTTTAGACTATTGCTGGGGCATGGGGAGGGGGACCGGGGAGGCATGACCACACTGAGGTGACTCTGCCAGGATGACTCCATTTCTGCTCCTGAAAACAATTTCAAGGGAAAGTCTCCGGGAAGGCATAGAGTGGGGGCATCCTTTTTGTCTTCTCAACAAACGGGACTTAATGTAAGCAAACAAAAAGGAACATAAGCCAAAACACCAGCCAAGGCATGAGGTGAAAACGTCAGGGTGAAGCCGAAAGCTGCCAGAAGTGAAGTCTTTGGTACCCCGGGGGTAGGAGTGAGTGTCAGCAAGCTACTAACCAGGCTGCACCACTTTCAATGTGTCTCTCCTCCCATCCTCCCAGGGAGACTGGCTCCATCCAGAGAGGCAGACCCTGTGGTGAGGGTAAGCCGACTGAGCCCTCGCACCTGTTGGTAAAAGGTCCCAGAACCACACTGCTGGGTCTGGCTTTTGGCGGGTTGAGAGGGACGGGGTGGCTACGGATGGCTGCAGGGCAGCCAGAAGACAGAAAGCCCCCATACGGGAAGGGAAGGAGTGCAGTGGGGGAAGGAAGGGTAGTCATCAGCTGGATTCTCTTTGCAGTTGGCCAGGGTG